>NC_082726.1:67194474-67206974 GCF_030144855.1 Hypanus sabinus | reverse complement strand
CCCAGCGCTCATACTCAGTCCTGTAACCCCAGTGCACATACACAGTCCTGTAACCCCAGTGCTCATACTCAGTCCTGTAACCCCAGTGCACATACACAGTCCTGTAACCCCAGTGCTCATACTCAGTCCTGTAACCCCAGTGCACATACACAGTCCTGTAACCCCAGTGCTCATACTCAGTCCTGTAACCCCAGTGCTCATACTCAGTCCTGTAACCCCAGTGCACATACACAGTCCTGTAACCCCAGTGCTCATACACAGTCCTGTAACCCCAGTGCACATACAGAGTCCTCTAACCCCAGTGCTCATACTCAGTCCTCTAACCCCAGTGCACATACTCAGTCCTCTAACCCCAGTGCTCATACTCAGTCCTCTAACCCCAGTGCACATACACAGTCCTGTAACCCCAGCGCTCATACACAGTCCTCTAACCCCAGAGCACATACACAGTCCTGTAACCCCAGTGCTCATACACAGTCCTGTAACCCCAGCGCTCATACACAGTCCCGTAACCCCAGTGCACATACACAGTCCTCTAACCCCAGAGCACATACACAGTCCTGTAACCCCAGTGCTCATACACAGTCCTGTAACCCCAGTGCTCATACTCAGTCCTGTAACCCCAGTGCTCATACACAGTCCTGTAACCCCAGTGCTCATACTCAGTCCTGTAACCCCAGTGCTCATACACAGTCCTGTAACCCCAGCGCTCATACACAGTCCTGTAACCCCAGTGCTCATACTCAGTCCTGTAACCCCAGTGCTCATACTCAGTCCTGTAACCCCAGTGCTCATACACAGTCCTGTAACCCCAGTGCTCATACTCAGTCCTGTAACCCCAGTGCACATACACAGTCCTCTAACCCCAGTGCACATACACAGTCCTGTAACCCCAGCGCTCATACACAGTCCTGTAACCCCAGTGCACATACACAGTCCTGTAACCCCAGTGCTCATACTCAGTCCTGTAACCCCAGCGCTCATACTCAGTCCTGTAACCCCAGTGCACATACACAGTCCTGTAACCCCAGTGCTCATACTCAGTCCTGTAACCCCAGTGCACATACACAGTCCTGTAACCCCAGTGCTCATACTCAGTCCTGTAACCCCAGTGCACATACACAGTCCTGTAACCCCAGTGCTCATACTCAGTCCTGTAACCCCAGTGCACATACTCAGTCCTGTAACCCCAGTGCTCATACACAGTCCCGTAACCCCAGTGCTCATACACAGTCCTGTAACCCCAGTGCTCATACTCAGTCCTGTAACCCCAGTGCTCATACACAGTCCCGTAACCCCAGTGCTCATACTCAGTCCTGTAACCCCAGTGCTCATACACAGTCCTGTAACCCCAGTGCTCATACTCAGTCCTGTAACCCCAGTGCACATACACAGTCCTCTAACCCCAGTGCACATACACAGTCCTGTAACCCCAGCGCTCATACACAGTCCTGTAACCCCAGTGCACATACACAGTCCTGTAACCCCAGTGCTCATACTCAGTCCTGTAACCCCAGCGCTCATACTCAGTCCTGTAACCCCAGTGCACATACACAGTCCTGTAACCCCAGTGCTCATACTCAGTCCTGTAACCCCAGTGCACATACACAGTCCTGTAACCCCAGTGCTCATACTCAGTCCTGTAACCCCAGTGCACATACACAGTCCTGTAACCCCAGTGCTCATACTCAGTCCTGTAACCCCAGTGCTCATACTCAGTCCTGTAACCCCAGTGCACATACACAGTCCTGTAACCCCAGCGCTCATACACAGTCCTCTAACCCCAGAGCACATACACAGTCCTGTAACCCCAGTGCTCATACACAGTCCTGTAACCCCAGCGCTCATACACAGTCCCGTAACCCCAGTGCACATACACAGTCCTCTAACCCCAGAGCACATACACAGTCCTGTAACCCCAGTGCTCATACACAGTCCTGTAACCCCAGTGCTCATACTCAGTCCTGTAACCCCAGTGCTCATACACAGTCCTGTAACCCCAGTGCTCATACTCAGTCCTGTAACCCCAGTGCTCATACACAGTCCTGTAACCCCAGCGCTCATACACAGTCCTGTAACCCCAGTGCTCATACACAGTCCTGTAACCCCAGTGCTCATACACAGTCCTGTAACCCCAGTGCTCATACACAGTCCTGTAACCCCAGTGCTCATACTCAGTCCTGTAACCCCAGTGCTCATACACAGTCCTGTAACCCCAGTGCTCATACTCAGTCCTGTAACCCCAGTGCTCATACACAGTCCTGTAACCCCAGTGCTCATACACAGTCCTGTAACCCCAGTGCTCATACTCAGTCCTGTAACCCCAGCGCTCATACACAGTCCTGTAACCCCAGTGCACATACACAGTCCTCTAACCCCAGAGCACATACACAGTCCTGTAACCCCAGTGCTCATACACAGTCCTGTAACCCCAGTGCTCATACACAGTCCCGTAACCCCAGTGCACATACACAGTCCTCTAACCCCAGAGCACATACACAGTCCTGTAACCCCAGTGCTCATACACAGTCCTGTAACCCCAGTGCTCATACACAGTCCTGTAACCCCAGCGCACTTACATTGGAGGAGGTAGTGACGACGTTTCGGGCCGAAACCCTCCTGTCGTGATGGAGGTTTTCGGCCTGAAACGTCGTCACTACCTCCTCCCGTAGATGCTGTCTGGCCTGCTGAGTTCTGCCAGCATTTTGTGTTTTTACTTATTTCCTGCATCTGCAGATTAACTCGTGAGGCCTATAAGATAATCGTCTGTCCTGGGGATAAAGGCCTGTGTGTGTGGGTGGGAGCGAGGGAGGAAGGAACGGGCTTGCTTTGCCATTGTTGTTGTGTTCTGCCAAGCACAGTGGGCAGGCGTGTTGGCGCTGGAATGTGTGGCAACACTTATGGGCTGTCCTCAGCACATCCTTCGGCCGTGTCAGTTGTTGACGCAAATGGTGCATTTCACTGAATGTTTCGATGTACGTGTGAGAAATGAATCTGGATATTGAAAGGTCTACTCGGTACTTGTCCATCATTTCCTGAACATCAGCGTGGAACGTCACAACACAACGAGAACGTCTTCTAGTGCCAGCAGACACTGGTCTCCACTTGTCTCAGAGGTAGTTTGTTTTGATTGCTGCCTTGTCTATCAACTGGGACACAGACTAAGCCCCACTCGGTGTAACATCCAGTAGCATTCATGTCTCATGGTTTTGTGACCAATATTCATTCTTCTATACACATTATAAAATACATTCTAGCCCGGTCAAATTGCTGCTAGTAACAGGGAGGTTACTGTGCACAGGATAACGGTAACTGCGACTCAAAAAGTACATCAGTGGATGCAGCACCAGAATTCCAGACAGTTCTCCAGGAGAGTGAAACAGTCCGAGGCCTGCGTACGCTCTCACTTGGGTATTATCTGAGCTTTCTCCGATGTGGTCTCCTCTGAGTCCTCAGCTTCCCCGGGCTCAGACAGGGTCATTCCCACAGCACACTCCTCAAACACCGGCCCTTTACTCCTGAAGCTCCCGGCTGGGGAGGTGGCTGTTCTGTCCGGAAAGTTCTGGGTGGGTTCACTGGCTGGAGGTCTCTCAGAACCAAGTCTGAAGATACCTTGCAAGTGGTTTATCAAGGCTCGGCTTCTCTTGCCAGAGTGGTGGTGAAAGCTGTACATCTGCTCCATCTCCGCAGCCTCCGAGATGACCACGGCAGTGGCATACTCTTGGGGACACCTCCTGTTGCCTGGTCCCTCTTTGATTTTCACTTGAAACCTTTTCCTCAGGTTGAGCACAAAGTAGGCGAGGCCACTCATTATCAACATTGTACCTGGAGAGAGATGGGAATTGTCAGATTCCTGACGTTCCTCACACTAATCAGCACAAAACTCTCCATTCTGAGTTACATAGAACCTAGCACAGCACAGCACAGTCCCTTGGCCCACAGTGTTGTGCCAGTCTTTTAACCCACTCCAACATCAATCTAACTCTTCCCTCCCACATAACCCTTCACTTTTCTATCGTCCATGTGCCTATGTGAAAGTCTCTCAAATATCCCAAATGTATTTGCATCTACCACCATCTCTGGGAGGCTGTTCCACATATTCACCACTCTCTGTAAAATAAATTTCCTCTGACTTCCCCGCTATACTTACTTAAAATCACCTTAAAATTCCATTTCCGCCCTGGGAAAAATGTCCCTGGTTATCCACTTGATCTCTGCCTTTTATCATCTTGTACACCTCTATCAGGTCACCTGTCATCCTCCAAAGAGAAAAGCCCGGGCTCACTCCACCTATCCTCATAAAGCACGCCCTCTAAAGCAGGCAGCATTCGGTGAGAAGGGCAGCTCGGAGGTTAGAGTGTTGCCTCTGCAGTTTGTGCGCTCTCCCAGGGCCCACGTGGGTTTTCTCTGGGCGCTCTGGTTTCCTCCAGCATTGTGAAGGCTTGCAGGGCCAGTGTAAACTGCACCATGTGTGTGAGTGGTTGATTCTGCGGGGAGCTGGTGGGAAGGTGCGGAGAAATGGAATTCGTGTCGAATTCCAGTAAGTGACTGGTTGGTCCCTTTGTAGGTTTTCACAAATAAAATGACAAGGCATTTTATGTATAAGAAAAGAAATGTACAACTCATTTATTGGTCTTCAAAAAGCTGAACATAAAGCTACGGTAAAACCCAGTTCTGTAATTATGTCATCATGTCAGAGCAGCCTCTTAAAATTTAATGCCAACCCAAAGTCAGTGGTTGTGGATTATGTACACTTCCACAGTCACGTTACTCTACGCCTTCACTGGTCTCAGAGATATGACCCATCACAAACCTTGCTATCACGCCAGAGAATAATATCGTGCCCTCCTGCACAGACTGAGTACGGTGGGGTCAAAGAGATCAGCGAAACTACTCACAGGCCGATAACTCATTGAGGAATACACTCACCCGGAATAGTCGCATGCCAGATCAGAACCGGGTGTAGGAAGCACGCCACAGACAGGAAGACGAATGTGAGGAACTTCTGAAAACCGTTGGGACGGACAGCTTTCTTCCACACGCTCCAAACCTTGCTGTCTGCTGTCTGAAACACATAGCTAAAAGGGTTGTAAGGAAAAAATTAAATTTGATTCCTCCTTGGCGAGTGTGTAACACAAACTGGAAACTTGTAAGGCATAACATTATCAGTCTGGGATGTGGGAAAGTACGAGGGAGCCAACCCACCGGGGAAAGTACGAGGGAGCCAACCCACCGGGGAAAGTACGCAGGAGCCAACCCACCGGGGCAAGTACGCAGGAGCCAACCCACCGGGGCAAGTACGAGGGAGCCATCCCACCGGGGAAAGTACGAGGGAGCCAACCCACCGGGGAAAGTACGCAGGAGCCATCCCACCGGGGAAAGTACGAGGGAGCTAACCCACCGGGGCAAAAGTTAATGTAAGACTTTTGGATGGATCTTAAAGAGTATAAAAAGGGGCAATTTCTTTCTGCAAGAAGGACCGTTCTCCTGGGCTGGAGATAAAGACAAGGACATTGAGAGAGGGGGAGAGAATGATGGAAATGCTGTCAGTCATCTGTGCTTCCCTCTGTCTGGAGTCTGGTCCACACCTGCTGGTAGAGTGAGCATGCAAAGTGCTTAACTGGGAAATGGAGTTCAAACGATGGCATCCTGAACTCAAGACGATGCAGTTCATGGCACAAGGGAAGACGCAGAGTTGGACAGAGCCTGATTCTTTCACATGTGTGTCACCTTGTATCAGCTGCTGTTAAAGGACATGTGGACTTTTCGGATCCTCTTCACTGGGAGGGAGGTGCGAGTGTGGAATGAGCTGCCAGTGAAGTGGTGGACTTGAGAGAAGGGAACACCAGGATAGGTACTTGGATGGGAGGGGTATGAAGAGATACAGTCCAGGTGCAGGTCGATGGGACTTGACTCAATAGCAGTTCAGTGCAGACTAGGGCCTGCTTCTGCACTGTGGTACTGTACGACTCTGTGATTTTCACATGAATACAGTGCCCTGCCTCCTTTGTTTCTCGTGCTGCTGAATTAGTAAAGAACAATTTGTAAAACTGTTTTCGTTACAAGGGTAAATGCAGCATTTTAAATCTATTGGTGATAGGGGAGAACAGATAAGAAATCAGAACAGCTTTTTCTTGCTGCTGGATTTTAACATACATTTTACCATGAACAATTTTCACTCCAATATGTGTAATATGCAGAAACGTTAGTGCCACAAACATCAGAGCTATAACCTTCCTCGTACTTGCTGCGTGTTTACAAACTACTGGCGTGTCTTTTCACAGTAAATTTTTAGCATGTGGGTAGCTGGCAATTGCTATTGTACAGAGCAGTACTGTCCGAAAGCCTTAGGCATGTATACATAGTGAGGGTGTTCTGAGCACTCAGCTCAGTAGTATTAAGTTTTATTTGGTATCTGGGAAGTCATAATATATGGTACCGTGCAAAAGTCTTAGACACTCTAGCTATATATACATATGCCTAAGACTTCTGCACAGTACTGGAGGTGGTAAAATTGTCCAAGAGCCCAGTGAATCCACAATGATTGGGTGACATTTCTCATCGAGGACATGCTGAGCTTAAGGTTCAGTTGTCTATTTTGGAAAAGACTAAACTTAGAAAGATGAGAGGGCACCTGTCCATCTGTGTGCATTTGAGAAGCTGGGACAAGAGAAAATAAATTGATAAGCATGGGAAATTTTCAGATTAAACAAAGACCGAGGGGATTTCTTCCCTCTAAGATCGAGAGGATATCTTCCCTCCATCCTGTTTGCCAGACTAATAGCTGCAAATGTAAGCAGGCTTTGCCCAGAACTCTGAAGACATATAATCTGAATATAATTTTTGACAATCTTTACTTTTTCTGTCATTCCCAGTTTACAGAAGAGGCACGATGCAGACTACTCTGAGCTCAAGGCTGGTGAGTTCAAGTTGCTGGGATAGTTTCATGTAACGAGTGACTGGTTAATCAGCAGCAGAGAAGAGATCGGGTCCAAGATCCCAGCTGCAGCAACTTCACCATGTTTATATTCCTCGCTGGGAAATTATGATCTGTGCCAAGGTTAGTTCCTGTTGTTGAGGGTCACATGAAGCATTGGGACCAACGACATCTCTTAAGTAAGTGAGCTTCTACTTACGGGCAGTGGTGGGCAAGAACAATGTCAATAAAATACGGGCTCTCCAAAATCGCAAGCACTGTTGCTGCAAATCTTAACAGAAAAAGCAGTGTTAACCTTTTAATCTCTCACATATTACTGACACAAACAAGAAAACCTTGAACTGATGGAAGTTCATTAATATACTCACAGCAAGTAAACGGCCAGTTTAGCGAACTGCCCTTCAACTGCAGTAACAATTCCAACGCCGAGGAGCACTGGGTGTTGAGTGGACAGAAGACACGTCATTAATTATCATTTAGGAACAGTTATTACCCTTCAACCACCAGACTCCTGAACCAGTGCGGATAACTTCACTCACTTCAACACCGTGAACTGATTCCACAACCTCCAGGCACACTTTCAAGGACTCTACAAGTCATGTTCTCAATATTATTTAATTTTTATTTGCACAGTTTGACTTCTTTTGCTCATTAGTTGTTTGTCAGTCTTTTTTGTGTGTCGTCTTTTATTGATTCCATTGCATTTCTTTGTTCTAGTGTGAAGGCCCACAAGAAAATGGATCTCAGGGTAGTATATGGTAGTAACTTGATAATAAGTTTACTTTGTACTTTCTTCCTCTAATCAACTAAACTCATGAGGCTTCATCCAGATTGATGGAACTGACCTTCGAGCAAAGATTCAGCTTCCAAAGGGAGGTCCTTGACTCAGGGTCAGGATTGGGTTCCCTCTGGGTTGCACCTTGACCCAATGTTGGCATTTATTGGAACTGAAGGCTGTTTGTATTCTCATATCACAAACAAGAGGCCAGGAACTACATAATATGATGGAGATTATTCTGGTTATCCATTCATGGTGGCACCATTACCCCAACAGGGACAGCAGTGGTTCAGACTTCCAGCACTGACACTACAGAGAAACTAGAGTCACAAAGTCACAGAGCAATGTAGCACAGATATAGCCCTTCAGCCCAACCATTCCCTGCTGTCCACAGTGCTCAACTCATATGTCCCGATTCGGCCGGGATCTCTATAACCCCCGCCTCGTCATGTACCTATCCAAGTGGTTCTGAAATAATACTATTGATCCCACTTCAATCACATCCTCTGGCAGCTTGTTCCATATAATCACCACCCTCGGGGTGAACAAGTTGCCCCTCTGGTACCTTTTAAGTCTTCCCCTCTCACCTGAAATCTGTGGCCCCTAGTTTTGAACTCCCCTTCCCTGGGGAAAAGATTATTGCTATCTCCTTTTTCTATGCTTTTCTACGCCTTTTAAGCATTTCTCATTCTCCAGTGTTCCAAGGAATAAATACCGAGTCTGGCTGACCTCTCCCGCTGCCAAACCCTTGTAAATCTTCTCTGTAAAGGAAATGATGGGTGAGTTGTAAATGCAATTCCAACAAAGGAGTAAATAATAAACAGAACAAATAAAGTATGTTTTTAATCTGCAGAGGTCCGATAACACGGTGCGTGATCATGGCACCTGATGTCAATGACGCTGCTCCAACGCTAGGTGGCGGCGTGTGACCGTATTTCCCACCATCCGCCTGCTGGGCACCGAAGGGACAGTTTGAGACGAAGCCAAATCTATCTGCTTTGTACAGATGAAATCTCTCTCCATCACCAGACTTTTCAACAGCTGTGTGCTTTCTAACATAAAACTTCAAAAGCCCCCTCCTACCATGTTCACATGGCAACATATTCTGCTATACATTTCTCTCCATCTTATCCCCTCGAGTGAGGCTCATTCCAGGGCTTTGAAGAGGCAAGTAATCTCTGGTTGAAACTAATCCTTCTCCCGTTTATCATGTCTTGTTGCTTTGTGTGGGGAGGTCATGTCTTGCAAATTTCCTCAAATTTTATAAGTGATGTAGATGATTGAAGAAGGTAGGTCTGTGGTTGTTGTCTACATGGACTTCAATGAAGCATTAGACAAGATCGCTCACAGCAGGCTGATCCAGGCACATGGGATCTATGGAAACTTGGTGGTCTGAGTTCAAAGTTGGCTTGGCCATCGAAGACAGAGGGTGGTGCTGGAGGGGTGTTACTCTGACTGCAGGTCCGTGGCCAGTGGCGTTCTGCAGGGATTAGTGTTGGAACCTCTGTTGTTTCTTATATAAATGATTTGGACAAAAATGAAGATGAGCTGATTAGCATGTTTATAAATGACGCAGACGCTGATGGAGTTGTGAACAAGGTTGACAAGAGATTCTGCAGGATGTGGATCAGTTGGAAATGTGGGTGGAGACATGGCAGATGGAGTTTAATCAAGGAAAGTGTGAGTTGCCGCACATTGGGTGGTCAAAGGAAAGTATATGTAAATAGCAGAATCCTTAAGGAGTATTGATATACAGAAGGATTTCCTGGAGAAAGTTACCAGAAGCCTGATGTCTGCAAGTTCGAGAGTCCACGGCCAAGGAATGGAAGTTGGTGGCCTGGAAGCAGTGTTGTCCTGGGTGTGTGTGTGTGTGTGTGTGAGTGTGTGTGTGTGTGAGTGTGTGTGTCTGTGTGAGTGTGTGTGTGAGTGTGTGTGTGTGTGTGTGTGTGTGTGTGAGTGTGTGTGTCTGTGTGAGTGTGTGTGTGAGTGTGTGTGTGTGTGAGTGTGTGTGTGTGAGTGTATGTGTGTGTCTGTGTGAGTGTGTGTGTGAGTGTGTGAGTGTGTGTGTGTGTGTGAGTATGTGTGTCTGTGTGAGTGTGTGTGTGTGAGTGTGTGTGTGTGTGTGAGTGTGAGTGTGTGTGTGTGTGTGTGAGTGTCTGTGTGAGTGTGTGTGTGAGTGTGTGTGTCTCTGTGAGTGTGTGTGTGAGTGTGTGTGTGTGTGTGAGTGTGAGTGTGTGTGTGTGTGTGTGAGTGTGTGTGTGAGTGTGTGTGTGTGTGTATGTGTGTGTGGGGCTTGTTTCGTTGTTGTCGTTTTGTTGACGTTGTGTTGTACTGAATGATGTGAGGCAACACTTGCGGGCTGCCCCCAGCTCATCCTTATGTCGTGTTGGTTGTAAATGCAGGTGAATCATTCCACTGTGTGTGTTGATGCACATGTGACAAGTAAATAAATGAATGTGACCCTGTTGTAAAGGGATAAGACCAGTAGACAAGCGGTAAAGATCACGTGGCACACTTGCCTTTGTTGGTTGAATATAAAAGTTGGCAAGTTATGTTGCATCTGTGGTTTGTAGTTCTGTCTACTCCATCACAGGAAGGATGTGGAATTGGAGAATGTTGCCTGGGTTAGAGAGTACGAACAGTAAGAAGAAATTGGACACACTTTAATGATTTTTTTCTGGGCTGAGGGGAGGCCAGATGGAGGTTTATGTGTGGCAATAAAAGGGTAGAAGGTCAGAAACATTTTCTAAGAAGTGTGAAAAACTGTGGGACATAGGTAAAGTGAAATGGGGACGTTTATTTTTTTATTTAGAGGATTAATGCGGAATAGGCCTTTCCCTTTCCAGGTCTTCAGGTCATGCCACCCGGCAACAGCCGACAAACCCCGATTTAACCCTAATCTAACGGCTGAAGCAGAAACGATCACAGCATCTGAGAGGCTTTGAGACAGACACATGAACTGGTAGTAACTGGAGGGGCAGGTGGGTGAGTTTAGTTTTAATTGACACAATATCTGCTAGCACAGATATTGTGGGCTGAAGGGCCTGTCAAGTCAAGTTTATTGTCATTTCAAAGATAAACTGCTAGTACGGTACACAGTAAAAACAAAACAACATTTCTCCAGGACCATGGTGCTACATGAAACAAAACAAAACTACACTAGACTACGTAAAGCAACATAAACTTGGACAGGTTGGGTGAATGGGCAAATGTATGGCAGATGCAGTTTAATGAGGATAAATATGAGGTTATCCACTTTGGTGGCAAGAACAGGAAGGCAGATTACTATCTAAATGGAGTCAAGTTAGGAAAAGGGGAAGTACAACGAGATCTAGGTGTTCTTGTACATCAGTCAATGAAAGCAAGCATGCAGGTACAGCAGGCAGTGAAGAAAGCTAATGGCATGCTGGCTTTTATAACAAGAGGAATTGAGTATAGGAGTACAGCTGTACAGGTGGGACCCCACCTGGAGTATTGTGTGCAGTTTTGGTCTCCAAATTTGAGGAAGGACATTCTTGCTATTAAGGGAGTGCAGCATAGGTTCACAAGATTAATTCCCGGAATGGCGGGACTGTCATATGTTGAAAGATTGGAGTGACTGGGCTTGTATACACTGGAATTTAGAAGGGTGAGAGGGGATCTGATTGAAACATATAAGATTATTAAGGAATTGGACATACTGAAGGCAGGAAGCATGTTTCCGCTGATGGGTGAGTCCAGAATTAGAGGCCACAGTTTAAGAATAAGGGGTAGGCTATTTAGAACAGAGATGCAGAAAAACTTTTTCACCCAGAGACTGGTGGATATGTGGAATGCTCTGCCCCAAAAGGCAGTGGAGGCCAAGTCTCTGGATGCATTCAAGAGAGAGTTAGATAGAGCTCTTATAGATAGAGGGGTCAAGGGATATGGGGAGAGGGCAGGAACGGGGTACTGATTGTGTATGATCAGCCGTGATCACAGTGAATGGCGGTGCTGGCTAGAAGGGCTGAATGGCCTACTCCTGCACCTACTGTCTATTGTCTATAAAAACTGCACTAGACTACAGACCTGCACAGGACCTGTTCCTGGGCTGTCATGCTTTATATTATATGAAGACCTGGCAGCAAATGATAAATTAGTTATAGTTTGTGTCAAAGCCCCATGAAATACTTCCTTCACTTTTGTCAATAAATGACAACCGATGTGCCAATGATAAGCAATGGTATAACACGACTTTTATAGTCAGAGATACAGTTCAGTAACAGGCCCTTCCAGCTTAATGAGCCCACACCAACTCGTTACACTCACGTGACCAATTAACCCACTAATTCATACATATGCCTTCGGACTGTGGGAGGAAACCGGAGCACCCGGACGAAACCCACGGGGAGAATGTACAATCTCCTTACAGACAGTGGCAGGAATCGAACCACGATCCTAGCACTGTCATTGCGTTATGCTAACCACGATGCTACTGTATTATTACCTGTGGCAATGCTGACTTGAAGATTCTGTATTTATGTATTTTCAATTCAAAGTTCAAAGTATTTATAACCAAAGTATGTATACACCAGATACCAAGATTAATTTTCATGTGGGCATCCACAGTAGAATAAAGAAATAAAAAAAATTGAAGAACAAAAGAGACTGACAAGCATCCAATACGCAAAGCAATAGAAATAAACAAATACTTACAATAATAAATAAATAGTAGATAAATAACATCAAGAACGTGAGGTAGAGTCTTCTGAAAGTGAGTCGATATGTTGGGGAATCAGTTCAGAGTTGAGATGAGTGAAGATTTTT
>NC_082726.1:67164474-67189474 GCF_030144855.1 Hypanus sabinus | reverse complement strand
ACCCCATCCGTCTTGGTGTCATCCACAGACTTGCTGATCTGCTCACCGAATAGGCAAGCTTGATTTTTCTCTGTTGGTCCTGCTGAATCCTGTAACTACTTTCTAGGTTAATACATAAAATCTCCATTTTAGACTCATGGACATTCCCTTTGACTAATATCAGGCTAACATGTTGGCCACTCTCTCCCTTCTTAAATAATTCACAATTGCTGTCATTAAACCTGAAAGAATAATTTTAAAGTGTTTTGTAATTAGAAAGATGATAACCAATATACCTTCTGGGATGTTGATAATTAATTCTTGGCTTTCAGTCTCCCAAACTTCTTTAGTTCCATTTTCCTTCGTTTCCTCTTAACCTATCTATAACCTCAGTCACTGCACAGTAAACACCTTAAACCACATTTTACAAAGCTGTTTACATTGGAAATATATGCTGGTATTCATGTATTTATGCACATTTTATTCCGTATCCATATTTTAAATTCTCTTTTATAATTCTTTATTTTTTGATAATGGATGAACTTTTTTTTGTGGCACACACCACAGCAAATTCCTAATACATGTAATCTTTAATCTTTGATCCTTGATAGGCCTGTGGTTTTCTCAAATTTTGATGGGCTACTGTTTCTATTCATGAATCTCTATCATTGTTTGGTTAAACTATGTGTGCTATTTATGTCATGTTCAGTGTGCTGTGTGCTGTTGGAAATATGTTTTGCACCTTGGCCTCAAAGGAACACTGTTTCATTTGGCTATATCCATTTATAGGTGAATGTTGATTAAACTTGAACTTGGATTTTCCACTGTAAATTATTTTGTCTCCATCTGCAAGACTCTCACATTTTCTCTCATCAATTTTTCTATTCCTTGCAATCTGTTTGGAAGCTTTTAACAAATTCCTGGACAACAATTGGCTTCATTTTTTTTTATGGTTGACACGACATGGGAGGCCAGTCAGCCCAACAGTAGAACCAGCAGAAATCCAATCAGATCACCCTCCAGTTGAACTTATATTGGAGGATATATTAAGCAAGAAAATAAGAAGATGATTGAGCAGATGCAACGTGGATTTTTCAATGAAATCATGCTTGATTGATCCTTGAGGGTGTAATAGGGGGAACCAGAGGATGTGATGTATTTGGTTTTCCAGAATGATTTTCATCAGGTTGTAGTCAGATGATTGGTTAACAAGGTTGAACTGAAAATTAGTTATCGATCCTCTAATTATTTCCTTTTACAAATAAATATCCTCCTCTTTTTTAAAGGTTACTTTTGTGGCCCCAACATTTGACACAATGAACTGCTCCACCATTCCATCATGGCTGATCCCAGATCCCACTCAACCCATGCACCTGTCTTCTTGCCATATCCTTTGATGCCCTGATCGATCAAGAAACTATTAACTTCTGCCTTAGATATACCTCGTGTGCTGTTTTAACTGTGGTCCTGACAGAAATTTTCCACCACGTATTGGAAGTTCAAAGTTCAAAATAAATCTATCATCAAAATACAAATATATCACCACGTACTACCTTCGGACTCATCTCCTTGTGGGCATTCACACAAAATAAAAATAATAAATAGGATTTATGAAAAACTGAAAATAATACAGACTTACAAACAACCAGTGTGCAAAAGACAAATTATGCAGGTAATAATAAATAAATAATACTGAGAACATGAAAGTGAGTCTGTAGGTTGTGGACAACACGAGTGAATCTGCAGATGCTGGAAATAAATAAAAACTCAAAATGCTGGCAGAACTCTGCAGGCCAGACAGCATCTATGGGAGGTTTCAGGCCGAAACCCTTCATCAGGAGTGAAGGGTTGTGTAGGTTGTGGAATCAGCTCAGCGTTGAGCTGAGTGAAGTTATCCCCGCCGGCTCGGGCCGGTAACAGTCCTGACCCTGGTGGTGCGGGGGGCCTGAGGCGAGTGAAGTTATCCCCACCGGCTCGGGCCGGTAACAGTCCTGACCCTGGTGGTGCGGGGGGACTGAGGCGAGTGAAGTTATCCCCGCCGGCTCGGGCCGGTAACAGTCCTGACCCTGGTGGTGCGGGGGGACTGAGGCGAGTGAAGTTATCTCCACCGGCTCGGGCCGGTAACAGTCCTGACCCTGGTGGTGCGGGGGGACTGAGGGGAGTGAAGTTATCCCCGCCGGTTCGGGCCGGTAACAGTCCTGACCCTGGTGGTGCGGGGGGACTGAGGGGAGTGAAGTTATCCCCGCCGGTTCGGGCCGGTAACAGTCCTGACCCTGGTGGTGCGGGGGGACTGAGGGGAGTGAAGTTATCTCCACCGGCTCGGGCCGGTAACAGTCCTGACCCTGGTGGTGCGGGGGGACTGAGGCGAGTGAAGTTATCCCCGCCGGCTCGGGCCGGTAACAGTCCTGACCCTGGTGGTGTGGGGGGACTGAGGCGACTGAAGTTATCCCCACCGGCTCGGGCCGGTAACAGTCCTGACCCTGGTGGTGCGGGGGGACTGAGGCGACTGAAGTTATCCCAACCGGCTCGGGCCAGTAACAGTCCTGACCCTGGTGGTGCGGGGGGACTGAGGCGAGTGAAGTTATCCCCGCCGGCTCGGGCCGGTAACAGTCCTGACCCTGGTGGTGCGGGGGGACTGAGGGGACTGAAGTTATCCCCACCGGCTCGGGCCGGTAACAGTCCTGACCCTGGTGGTGCGGGGGGACTGAGGGGACTGAAGTTATCCCCACCGGCTCGGGCCGGTAACAGTCCTGACCCTGGTGGTGCGGGGGGACTGAGGGGACTGAAGTTATCCCCACCGGTTCGGGCCGGTAACAGTCCTGACCCTGGTGGTGCGGGGGGACTGAGGCGAGTGAAGTTATCCCCACCGGCTCGGGGCGGTAACAGTCCTGACCCTGGTGGTGCGGGGGGACTGAGGCGACTGAAGTTATCCCCACCGGCTCGGGCCGGTAACAGTCCTGACCCTGGTGGTGCGGGGGGACTGAGGCGAGTGAAGTTATCCCCGCCGGTTCGGGCCGGTAACAGTCCTGACCCTGGTGGTGCGGGGGGACTGAGGCGAGTGAAGTTATCCCCGCCGGTTCGGGCCGGTAACAGTCCTGACCCTGGTGGTGCGGGGGGACTGAGGCGAGTGAAGTTATCCCCGCCGGCTCGGGCCGGTAACAGTCCTGACCCTGGTGGTGCGGGGGGACTGAGGCGAGTGAAGTTATCCCCGCCGGCTCGGGCCGGTAACAGTCCTGACCCTGGTGGTGCGGGGGGACTGAGGCGAGTGAAGTTATCCCCGCCGGCTCGGGCCGGTAACAGTCCTGACCCTGGTGGTGCGGGGGAGACTGAGGCGACTGAAGTTATCCCCGCCGGCTCGGGCCGGTAACAGTCCTGACCCTGGTGGTGCGGGGGGACTGAGGCGAGTGAAGTTATCCCCACCGGCTCGGGCCGGTAACAGTCCTGACCCTGGTGGTGCGGGGGGACTGAGGCGAGTGAAGTTATCCCCGCCGGCTCGGGCCGGTAACAGTCCTGACCCTGGTGGTGCGGGGGGACTGAGGGGAGTGAAGTTATCCCCGACGGTTCGGGCCGGTAACAGTCCTGACCCTGGTGGTGCGGGGGGACTGAGGGGAGTGAAGTTATCTCCACCGGCTCGGGCCGGTAACAGTCCTGACCCTGGTGGTGCGGGGGGACTGAGGCGAGTGAAGTTATCCCCACCGGCTCGGGCCGGTAACAGTCCTGACCCTGGTGGTGCGGGGGGACTGAGGGGAGTGAAGTTATCACCGCCGGCTCGGGCCGGTAACAGTCCTGACCCTGGTGGTGCGGGGGGACTGAGGGGACTGAAGTTATCCCCGCCGGCTCGGGCCGGTAACAGTCCTGACCCTGGTGGTGCGGGGGGACTGAGGGGACTGAAGTTATCCCCGCCGGCTCGGGCCGGTAACAGTCCTGACCCTGGTGGTGCGGGGGGACTGAGGGGACTGAAGTTATCCCCACCGGCTCGGGCCGGTAACAGTCCTGACCCTGGTGGTGCGGGGGGACTGAGGGGAGTGAAGTTATCCCCGCCGGTTCGGGCCGGTAACAGTCCTGACCCTGGTGGTGCGGGGGGACTGAGGGGACTGAAGTTATCCCCACCGGCTCGGGCCGGTAACAGTCCTGACCCTGGTGGTGCGGGGGGACTGAGGGGACTGAAGTTATCCCCACCGGCTCGGGCCGGTAACAGTCCTGACCCTGGTGGTGCGGGGGGACTGAGGCGAGTGAAGTTATCCCCGCCGGCTCGGGCCGGTAACAGTCCTGACCCTGGTGGTGCGGGGGGACTGAGGCGAGTGAAGTTATCCCCGCCGGCTCGGGCCGGTAACAGTCCTGACCCTGGTGGTGCGGGGGGACTGAGGCGAGTGAAGTTATCTCCACCGGCTCGGGCCGGTAACAGTCCTGACCCTGGTGGTGCGGGGGGACTGAGGCGAGTGAAGTTATCCCCGCCGGCTCGGGCCGGTAACAGTCCTGACCCTGGTGGTGCGGGGGGACTGAGGCGAGTGAAGTTATCTCCACCGGCTCGGGCCGGTAACAGTCCTGACCCTGGTGGTGCGGGGGGACTGAGGGGACTGAAGTTGTCCCCGCCGGCTCGGGCCGGTAACAGTCCTGACCCTGGTGGTGCGGGGGGACTGAGGCGAGTGAAGTTATCTCCACCGGCTCGGGCCGGTAACAGTCCTGACCCTGGTGGTGCGGGGGAGACTGAGGCGACTGAAGTTATCCCCGCCGGCTCGGGCCGGTAACAGTCCTGACCCTGGTGGTGCGGGGGGACTGAGGCGAGTGAAGTTATCCCCGCCGGCTCGGGCCGGTAACAGTCCTGACCCTGGTGGTGCGGGGGGACTGAGGCAAGTGAAGTTATCCCCGCCGGCTCGGGCCGGTAACAGTCCTGACCCTGGTGGTGCGGGGGGACTGAGGCGAGTGAAGTTATCCCCGCCGGCTCGGGCCGGTAACAGTCCTGACCCTGGTGGTGCGGGGGGACTGAGGCGAGTGAAGTTATCCCCGCCGGCTCGGGCCGGTAACAGTCCTGACCCTGGTGGTGCGGGGGGACTGAGGCCAGTGAAGTTATCCCCGCCGGCTCGGGCCGGTAACAGTCCTGACCCTGGTGGTGCGGGGGGACTGAGGGGAGTGAAGTTATCCCCGACGGTTCGGGCCGGTAACAGTCCTGACCCTGGTGGTGCGGGGGGACTGAGGCGAGTGAAGTTATCTCCACCGGCTCGGGCCGGTAACAGTCCTGACCCTGGTGGTGCGGGGGGACTGAGGGGAGTGAAGTTATCCCCGCCGGTTCGGGCCGGTAACAGTCCTGACCCTGGTGGTGCGGGGGGACTGAGGGGAGTGAAGTTATCCCCGCCGGCTCGGGCCGGTAACAGTCCTGACCCTGGTGGTGCGGGGGGACTGAGGGGAGTGAAGTTATCCCCGCCGGCTCGGGCCGGTAACAGTCCTGACCCTGGTGGTACGGGGGGACTGAGGCGAGTGAAGTTATCCCCGCCGGCTCGGGCCGGTAACAGTCCTGACCCTGGTGGTGCGGGGGGACTGAGGGGACTGAAGTTATCCCCGCCGGCTCGGGCCGGTAACAGTCCTGACCCTGGTGGTGCGGGGGGACTGAGGCGAGTGAAGTTATCCCCGCCGGCTCGGGCCGGTAACAGTCCTGACCCTGGTGGTGCGGGGGGACTGAGGCGAGTGAAGTTATCCCCGCCGGCTCGGGCCGGTAACAGTCCTGACCCTGGTGGTGCGGGGGGACTGAGGGGACTGAAGTTATCCCCACCGGCTCGGGCCGGTAACAGTCCTGACCCTGGTGGTGCGGGGGGACTGAGGGGAGTGAAGTTATCCCCGCCGGCTCGGGCCGGTAACAGTCCTGACCCTGGTGGTGCGGGGGGACTGAGGCGAGTGAAGTTATCCCCGCCGGCTCGGGCCGGTAACAGTCCTGACCCTGGTGGTGCGGGGGGACTGAGGCGAGTGAAGTTATCTCCACCGGCTCGGGCCGGTAACAGTCCTGACCCTGGTGGTGCGGGGGGACTGAGGGGACTGAAGTTGTCCCCGCCGGCTCGGGCCGGTAACAGTCCTGACCCTGGTGGTGCGGGGGGACTGAGGCGAGTGAAGTTATCTCCACCGGCTCGGGCCGGTAACAGTCCTGACCCTGGTGGTGCGGGGGGACTGAGGGGACTGAAGTTATCCCCGCCGGTTCGGGCCGGTAACAGTCCTGACCCTGGTGGTACGGGGGGACTGAGGCGAGTGAAGTTATCCCCGCCGGCTCGGGCCGGTAACAGTCCTGACCCTGGTGGTGCGGGGGGACTGAGGGGACTGAAGTTATCCCCGCCGGTTCGGGCCGGTAACAGTCCTGACCCTGGTGGTGCGGGGGGACTGAGGGGACTGAAGTTATCCCCGCCGGCTCGGGCCGGTAACAGTCCTGACCCTGGTGGTGCGGGGGGACTGAGGGGACTGAAGTTATCCCCACCGGCTCGGGCCGGTAACAGTCCTGACCCTGGTGGTGCGGGGGGACTGAGGGGAGTGAAGTTATCCCCGCCGGTTCGGGCCGGTAACAGTCCTGACCCTGGTGGTGCGGGGGGACTGAGGGGACTGAAGTTATCCCCACCGGCTCGGGCCGGTAACAGTCCTGACCCTGGTGGTGCGGGGGGACTGAGGGGACTGAAGTTATCCCCACCGGCTCGGGCCGGTAACAGTCCTGACCCTGGTGGTGCGGGGGGACTGAGGCGAGTGAAGTTATCCCCGCCGGCTCGGGCCGGTAACAGTCCTGACCCTGGTGGTGCGGGGGGACTGAGGCGAGTGAAGTTATCCCCGCCGGCTCGGGCCGGTAACAGTCCTGACCCTGGTGGTGCGGGGGGACTGAGGGGACTGAAGTTATCCCCACCGGCTCGGGCCGGTAACAGTCCTGACCCTGGTGGTGCGGGGGGACTGAGGCGAGTGAAGTTATCCCCGCCGGCTCGGGCCGGTAACAGTCCTGACCCTGGTGGTGCGGGGGGACTGAGGGGACTGAAGTTATCCCCACCGGCTCGGGCCGGTAACAGTCCTGACCCTGGTGGTGCGGGGGGACTGAGGCGAGTGAAGTTATCCCCGCCGGCTCGGGCCGGTAACAGTCCTGACCCTGGTGGTGCGGGGGGACTGAGGCGAGTGAAGTTATCCCCGCCGGCTCGGGCCGGTAACAGTCCTGACCCTGGTGGTGCGGGGGGACTGAGGGGACTGAAGTTATCCCCACCGGCTCGGGCCGGTAACAGTCCTGACCCTGGTGGTGCGGGGGGACTGAGGCGAGTGAAGTTATCCCCGCCGGCTCGGGCCGGTAACAGTCCTGACCCTGGTGGTGCGGGGGGACTGAGGCGAGTGAAGTTATCCCCGCCGGTTCAGGAGACTGACGGTTCTGGGTAATAACTGCTCCTGAGGTTCCTGTACCTCTGCCTGATTGTAGTCATGAGAAATATTTGATTAGTGAAGTTCTATGTTTTTTTCCTGGTTGTAGGTTATGCCTCATGAGAGCTGGGGCAGGCACAGTGTGAATAATGTGTGTTTGATTTCATTAGTCAACAATCATTTCTCACTAACAGCAAAGCAGCAGAGACTGGGAACATGTGACCTCTAACCTCTTGAGATGAGAACATATGAACTCTGACCTTGACTGGAATGAAAGGGTTATCATACAAGGAATATTTGATGGCTCTGGGTCTGTACTTGCTGAAATTTAGAAAGAGGAGGAGGAATCTTATTGAAACCTTTCGAATATTGAAAGGCATAGACAGAGTAGATGTAGAAAGGATGTTTCCCATGGGGGGGGGAGTCTAGGACAAGAGGGCACAGCCTCAGGATAGAGGGGCATTCATTTAAAACAGAGATACAAAGAAATTTCTTTAGCCCAGGGTGGTGAATTTGTGGAGTTTGTTGCCACATGCAGCTGTAGAGGCCAGGTCGTTGGCCAGGCCAGGCCAGGCCAGGGTGTATTTAAGACAGAGGTAGATAGATAAGTTCTTGATTGGACATTTAACGTTCTTAAGTTCTTGATTGGACATTGGACGTTTAAGATAATTAAAGGATTTGATAGGATTGAGGCAGGAAATATGTTCCAGATGTTGGGAGAGTCCAGTACCAGAGGGCATGGATTGAGAATAAGAGGTCAGTTATTTAAAACAGAGTTGAGGAAGAGCTTCTTCTCCCAGAGAGTTGTGGAGGTGTGGAATGCACTGCCTCGGAAGACGGTGGAGGCCAATTCTCTGGATGCTTTCAAGAAGGAGCGAGATAGATATCTGATGGATAGGGGAATCAAGGGATATGGGGACAAGGCAGGGACTGGGTATTGATAGTGAATGATCAGCCATGATCTCAGAATGGCGGTGCAGACTCGAGGGGCCGAATGGTCTACTTCTGCACCTATTGTCGATTGTCTATTGTCTATTGACATGGCATTAAAGGTTACGGGGAGAAGGCCGGGAACTGGGGCTGAGGAGGAGGAGACAAAAAAAAAGGATTGGCCATGATTGAATAGTGAAGCAGACTCAATGGGCAGATGGCCTAATTCTGCTCCCATGTCTTATGGACTGATTTGGGTTTTAGTGAGGAATGCTACCTCATTCAGCCTAGATTTAAATTTTACCAAAGATATGGCAGATTGTTGTTTAAACTTTTGCCCCTCTGCCAACAATGGCTTTTAATTGACTTCACAATAAATGTCAGGCATATGTCATGTAGCGGTTAGCACAGCACTGAGAAGGAGTTTGTCCGTTCTCCCCGTGACTGAGTACTTTCCTCCTGGTGCCCAGTTTCTTCCCACATTTCATAGACGTATGAAGCAGGGTTAGTAAATTGTGGGCATATTATGTTGGTGCCAGAGGCAGGGCGACATTTGTGGGCTGCCCCCAGCACATCCTCCGATGCATTGGTTATTGACATTAAAGGAAGCATTTCACTGTAAGTTTTGATGTTTTGATGGTCCATGTGACAAATAAAACTGATCTTTACAGTTACCTTTATAACAAAGTAATTATTCCCACATTAATTTGGAAACTTTGCTCAAACAAATTCCTGAAATATTTCTAGGATTTTCGATGGATTTGCACTACCCATTAAACTGCTAGGCCACTAAAGAGTTAAAGGCAGTGTTTAATTTGTGTAGTACTTGAGAAATCTTACTCAAACATTTATTGAATGAAAAGTAATGGTTCTCCTCATCCCTGGGATGCAATCTCAGTGACATTATTTGGATCCTGAGATTAGACTGGATGCTTTAAATGATCGAAGATTTATTTATGTAAGAGGTATCTACTACTTCATATTCTTTATTGTGAATTTGTGAAAGGTTTTTGTAGTTGAGGGTTCTTGTTAGGTGATTTCAAAATCAGCCTACGCTGAAAAGTCATCGAATCCATTAACAACTTCATACACACAAGAGATTCTGCAGATGCTGTTAATATTAATCCAGAGTAACACACACAAAATGCTGGAGGAGCTCAGCAGATCAGGCAGCATCTCAGATTCAGATTCAGATTCAGTTTATTGTCTTTTAGAAAAAACCACAAATGCAATGCAGTTAAAAAACAAATAAACAGTTGATGTTTCATGCTGAGACCCTTCATCAGGACTGACCTGATGTAAATGACAGGTTTCCTGTCCATTCTTCCATCAGAGTTTTTAATTGGACGTTATGAAGGAGCAAAGGGATTTCAACTTACAAAACGCAAGGGCTGCAGATGCTGGAAGTCTGATATAAAAACAGAGAATTCTGGAAGTACTCAGTAAACCAGATAACATCTGGAGGGAGAAACAGTTAATGTTTCAGTTTGATGACCTGTCATCAGGACAAGGGAACAACAGATTGGATATTTATATTAGTGTTTGAGTTCATTTGAGCTTGTCAAAATATCATTTCATGAATTATCCTTTTTACATACAACACTGTTTCAGTTGTGAGTGTGTGTACAACTTTTCATCCCAGAGTCCATCAAGCTGTCAACATTCTATTTTTGGATTTCTGGGATTCTGTATCATAGAATCCTCCCGCACATGTGGGATGAATTATTGCTGGCTTCACTTTCAAAGTCCGGAATTTAACCCATTCAGTGAATATCTCAGTACTTCACGGGAAGGCGCTTGGGTTGCTCAAAACTAGAATATGGATTAAGACGCGGGAGCGGATGTTAGATACTCAGCCCCTTTAATCTGCTCTGATGTTCTGTAGAGTCACAGCCGTCCTGATCCTGGCCACAGCTCCACTTCCCTGCCCCACAGACTTTTTTCACAACAGAGACCTGAAGAGTCTCGACCCAAAACATCGACTGTTTACTCTTTTCCATGGATGCTGCCTGATCTGCTGAGTTCCTCCAGCGTGTCGTGTGTGTTCCTTCAGATTTCCAGCATCTGCCGATTTCCTCCTGCTTGCCATATACTTCATCTCTCCTGTGATGTTGCAACCTGTCTCAGCTTTGAACACAGTTATTTATAATGAACTTACTTTTCTTATTTACACAAGTTGACTTCTTTTGCACATTGTTCAGCCTTGGTTATTTATAGCATTTCATAAATTCTATGGTATTTCTTTAGTTTCCTGTAAATGCCTGCATAAAAATGAATTTCAAGGTAGAGTATAGTATGTACCTAATAAAATGGCCAATGAGAGTAAGTTTGTGGTCTTCTGCCACTGTAGCCCAACCACTTCACGGATTGATGTGTTGAGCATTCAGAGATGCTTTTCTGCACACACCACTGTTGTAACATGTCAGCTTGAAACAGTCTGGCCATTCTCCTCTGACCTCTCTCATTAACAAGGTGTTTTCACCCAGCAATCTGCCACTCAGTGGATGGTTTTTGTTTCTCGGACCATTTTCTGCAAACTCTAGAGACTGTGGTGCATGAAAATCCCAGGAGATCAGCAGTTTCTGAGATACTCAAACCACCCCCTCTGGCACCAACAATCATCCCGTGGTCAAAGCCACTTAGATCACATTTATTCCCCATTCTAATGTTTGGTCTGAACCTCCTGACCATGTCTGCATGCTTTTATGCATGAATTTGTAGCCACACAATTGCCTGTTTAATATTTGTATAAATGTGCAGGTGTACAGGTATATCTAATAAAGTGGCCACTGAGTGTATCTGCATGTCCCACATAGCAAGTGGGACATTTCATGAATGGCCCCTGCTGACCTTCACTCACCTGTTCATACTAATCTTACATTAACCCTTCACGCCTTCTTATGACGAGTTAATCCCCCAAAACACTTGCAAGACTACCGTCAGGTGAGTGCTGGTGTAGCCTTTGCTTCTCAGCATGAGTCCACCACAATGAATAGTCAGCAAGCATGCTGTCTGGGAGAAAGCAGATTACTTCTTATTCTCCATTCTAAGCATTCCCTTCCTGACCAGCGGATAGTGGCTGCCCCATCTACAAAACGCACTGGCTACTCAAACCGGACCTCCAAACCTGTGTTCACAGCCATCGAAAAGCACCTGAGAATGCCACACCTGCGCGCACCCCTCCAGCCTGCTTTCTATCCTAACTTGGAAAAATATCTCCGTTCCTTCATGGTTGCTGGGTCAAAATCTTGGAATGCTCAAATCGTCAGCACGGTCAGAGAACCTTTTCCAGAAAAACTGCAACAGTTCCTGAAAGAGGTTCATCTCCACCTGGGGATGGGCGATAAATGCCTTCCCTGTGACATGAATGTGTAAATGTGCCAGAGACATGCAGGTAATGAGGGCTGGCTGGCTGGCTGGTCAAAGTCAAAGTATTATCAAAGTACGTATATGTCACCATATACAACCCCGAGATTCGTTTTCCTGTGGCGCTTACAGGAAAATAAAGAAATACAAGAGAATTTATGTAAAATTTTACTTAAACAAAGACTGACAAACAGTCAATGTGCAAAAGAAGGCAAATTATTCAAAGAAAAGAAACGAATAACACTGAGAACATGAGTTGTCAGGTCTTTGAAACTGAGTGTGTAGGCTGTGGAATCGGTTCAGTGTTGAGGTGAGTGAAGTTATCCACACTGGCTCAGGAGCCTGATGGTTGGACAGTTATAACCATTTATGAGTTTTAATTGTCTGAGGTTGGTCTACTGTGGCTAATGCTAATGGACAATTGCTTTATTTCACTTACCTGCAGCCGTAATGATCCCAAGGATCCTACATGTGCGTTCCAACACGGTCCAGCCTCCTGCAGCATCCATCTCAATCGATGCCCCAGGATCTCAGAAATGAAACAGAGAATGTTACTCTGGGGATACCTGTCCCTGAGTCCAGCAGAAATGTATCAGCGTCCCATTCAGCTGTGAAGGCAGGCGCTGTGCAAACCCTCCAAACTCAGACAGAGGATTGCCTCCACCCTTCCAAGCACTCGTTGTGTTTTGGAAACAGTCCTTCAGTGATTTACTCATCAGACTGTGGACTTTGCCAATCCTAACCGGTCTGTGCAGCTTCAACCTGCCCCAGGGTTACAGCAATTGTATGCTGCTGTTTGTTTTCTTACAGGAAAACAATTTGTTTAATCATTATCCAGAAACAATGGCAAAGTTAGGTTAATGGTGCCCCGCAGTAAATCTCCTGCTCACGCACACGCCAGGCAGGCAGCGAGTGAAACCCTGTGGCAGTCGTTGATCACGTTTCAAAGATTAAAGTCCCTGGTAAGGATTATAGATTTATGCACGAACAATTTCTCTGTTTCATGTTTATGATTTTGACGTACACTCAGTGACCACTTTACTAGATACCTCCCGTACCTAATCCAGGGACCACTCAGTGTATGTTCATGGTCTGCTCCTATGGTCCATCCACCTCAAAGTTCAGCATACTGTGCATTCAGAGATTCTCTTCTGCACACCACCATTGTAATGTGTGGTTATACACTCACTTTGTCCAGCTTGAACCAGTCTGGCCATTCTCCTCTCATTAACAAGGCATTTCTGCCCAGAGGACTGCTTCTGACTGGATGTTTTTGTTTCTTACACCGTTCTCTGCAAGCTCTAGAAACTGTTGCACATGAAAATTCCAGGAGATCAGTAGTTTTGAAGATACTTAAACGACCCTGACCGTCACCAACAATCATTCCATAGTCAATGTCACTCAGCTTGCATTCCTTCCCCATTCTGCCGTTGGGTCTGAACAACAACAGAACCTCTTGACCATGTCTGCACGCTTTTATGCATTGAGTTGCTGCCACACGACTGGATTATTAGATATTTGCATAAACGAGCAGGTATACAGGTGTACCTAATGAAGTGGCCTCTGGGTGTAAAAAGCAGAATTGTTTTGCAATTTGTCCCTGAGTTCTTCTTAAAGTAAATGTTAATCTTTCCTGTCTGTACGCAGCTGCCTGCCACTTGGTATTTGAGAAAGTGCACAGACTATTTTCCATGCTCTCAGAGTGATGTCGATGCTCTTCCGTCGTACATGGTCCGGTTGAGGTTTATTCGCAATGGGAGCAGAGCAGTGACGAGAAGGAGGGGAGTCTGAGGGTGGAGGCTGGTCTGTTCAGAACATAAAGGAATATTCAGAGAAGAAGCCGCTTGTTGGTTGCAGGCTGAGTAAAGCAAAAGATGTTTACCACAACAGGAGGGTGCCAGGGCAGTTTAGTGGCTAGTGCAATCACTTACAGCAGCAGTGACCACTGATTAGAGTTCAATTCGTGCAGCCACCTGTAAGGAGTTTATACATTCTTCCCGTTACCATGTGGGCTTCAGGTTGCAGAGACGGATGGGTTGGGTTAGTACGCTGTGGGCATGATGTGCAATGCCAGTAATGGATGCACGGCAGCACTCTGCGGCTGCCCCCAGCACATCGCAATGACAATGACACAAATGAAGCCTTCTACTATGTTTCTACATAGGAGGGGTGATTGATAAGTTCGTGGCCTAAGGTAGAAGGAGATGAGTTATTAACTTCAAACTTTCTGCATCATCACACAAAGAGTTAAACTGCATGTGCATGTAATGAGAGCGGTATAACTCATCTCCTTCTACCATGGGCCACGAACTTATCAATCACCCTTGCTGTGGACACGTTCTGGAGGTTCAAGATCTGTATGCTCCATGACCACTGGACTAAATGTGTAAATGTAGGAGGGGACGATGTTGAAAAGTAAATGTGCTAGCATTTCTAAAATTGACTCCTTCTACCTTAGGCCACAAACATCGATCAACCCTCGTACATGTGACAAAAGCTAATCATCTTTGTCTTGTCCTATTGTTTTCAAGACTTGATCAGTCGGTTTCTCAAACATTAGCCAAAAAGGAGAAAAAACAAACTTTGTGGAAACAGAAATATGCACGTCCCACTTAATATACCTGGTGATTCGATGTCCAAGGACTCCATCTGATCAGGAGCAAGGAAAGGAGAACATAAAAATATTGGAAGATAATACACAGACGCTGGCTAATGGGGTGAAGATAACAGCTTTGCCAAAAGAGGTGCTTCTTTGTAAGGTGCTCCTTCCCTCCGCTAGCCTCCAGGTTTCCCTTGGGCAAGGTGAAGCACCTGTTTAGCCCCCTGATCAGGGGCATATGAAGCCACAGGATGGTCATATGAGCAGCTGGTGCATATCACAAATTCTGGTTATGCGACCACTGATGCCAGGCAGACAATCTCTGAGGCGTATTGATAATGGTAGGGCCACCAGTCTTGTACAGTCACTGCCCAGGAGAAGATAATGGCAAACCGTTTGCCAAGAATAATCATGGTCATGAAGCTATGATGATGATGAACAGAAGGAGGAGTGGCCCATTTGGCCCCTCATGCTGATCTTTACCTCAGTTCTACTTTTCTGCACTAATTCAATTTCCATTAATTCTGTGATTATCTCTGAATCATGACTTCTGTCATGAATATATTCCTTGAATGAGCCTCCTCAGCTTTCTAGTTGGGGAGCTGCAAATATTCTCCTCTCTCTAGAGTGAAGATGTGTTTGTGGTGGAAGTAGTGGTGTACAAAAGCACCTTTTGCATCATTTCGATTTTAACTTTTGACACGTACCTGCTACATGAGGGGTCAGAGTAAAAGCACAAATCTTTCTTTGAAACATAGTCTGAGGAGAGAGGGTTTACATTCTCTGTGGCAGGTTGTGTAGAAGTTCCTTTGTAAATGGCAAATGCAATTGATCCTTGAAATAGAAGATTGAAATTTCACCTTTTCCTGGGATGTTGGTCTTGTTCAGAAGATCATTGACTCTTCCACACTGATTCTTGTATCTCAGTTTCCACCTGACTAAGTTTGGACAGATAGACCTTTATTTAGCTTAAAAGATGGTTTCATATGTTGGATAATTTGTTACTGGGATAGTGATACACTGGGTGTGTGCAAGGCAGGAGGGAATCAGGTGCTTTCAGGTTGGAGGTGGAATTTTCCTCTCATTTGTAATAGATGAGAGGAAATTCACTTGGAACACTTACTTGCTAATGCTGAACACAACCTGGGCTGCTTACAGGGAATTAAGCATCACAAAATTCCGAGCATGAATGAGAGCTTGAATAAGAATGCCAAGTTCCTGCTTTATTTCATCGTACATGAATATTGGGTGAATGTGTGCCAAATGGCTTCATCACGCAAACAGTTTGTGCTCAGAATTTAAAGTGACAATAAATTTGTAAATTATTAATTAGGAAATTCAGCTTATTGAAAAGCATTGTATTGAAGGAAATTTTCCATACTAATGACTGGCTATTCCATAAGATCATAAGATGTAGGAACAGAATTAGGCCATTTGGCCCATCATGACTGTTCCACCATTCAATCATGGCTGATATATTATCTCTCTCAACCCAATTCTCATGCCTTCTCCCCATAACCTTTAACACACTTACTAATCAAGAACATATCCTTCACATTAAATATATTCAATGACTTGGCCTTCACGACCACCTGTGGCAATGAATTTTACAGATTGACCATCATCCGTTTAGAGGAATTGCTCTCCGTCTCTGTTCTAAGCCAATGTCCTTGTATTCTGACTGGAGCTTTAAAATGCAAGATTTGGGCATGTGTTAAACTGAACTAGACGGAGAAGGGTCTTGGCTCAAGATGTCAACGGTTTATTTTGTAGATGCTCCCTGACCTGCTGAGTTCCTCTGGCGTTTTGTGTGTGTTACTGGAGAGTGAATCTGTTAACCAGTTATTCTGAAGAGCCTACAGATTATGTTTGTCTCACTCTGCGCAGCCATTTTCACTCTCATGTAGACCATCTCCCTTGCAGGGAACTGGTTGTGGAGAGCTTACAGCTGGACAGATGTTACAATTCTCCCTCATCCTTCATCATACATAGTCACATCTTGCAGCACATTCTATTCCATTCCATGTCAGTAAAGCACTTTTTTCAATATAGTAATGCAATTTGCTTCACTTCTCCATATCAAGTTCAAGTTATTGTCATTTATCCATACACGTGCACAGCTAAATGAAGCAAAATTCCACTGGGCCCTGGGTGAAAAACACTGCACATGCAGTTACGATCCATCACACACAGGCACAAAGAACTATATTGGCACAAATTGCTGACTGACATGGCCGGAAGATTGACAGGTTGACTTGAAGTGTGAGGTGCATGTTTCTTTAAGACAGTGTAATGTCACCAATACTTTTATAACAAAACAAGTGGTCATATAAATATGTGAAACAACAGCAACAAAAGATGATAAGTATCAGCAAGTTTCACCTTTGAACCCAGAGACTAAGTGACGAATTGCTTCTTTGGTCTCAGCAGTACAGGAACCTGAGCTAGCCATGGACGGGGTCTCCCCCAGACCTCAAACTGCCTTGCTGTCCCTCACTGCCAGGCTGGTTTATGGAAGGCCATGATGAGAACTGCCATTGAATGTGCGTGGGCAGGCCTGCACAGGTTCACACTGAATGACAGAGTCTCAAGAAAGCAGCGTCAATCATTTTGGACCCTCACCACCCGGGACATGCCTTCCTTCTCATTGTTACCATGAGGGAGGAGGTACAGGAGCCTGAAGGCCCACACTAGATGTTTTAGGAACAGCTTCTTCCCCTCCACCATCAGATTTCTGAATGGTCCATTAACCCATTAATACTACTTCACTATTCTGCTCTCTTTTGCACTATCTTTTATATATTCATTATTAAAACTTAAGGAATTTTTATGTATTGCAATGCACAGCCACTGCAAAACATCAACTTTGACAAGATGTGTCAGTGATAATAAACCTGACTGTGAAGGAGCTGAGCTGGTGGTGGGTACTGTGGTCAGGGTGAGGTCCACTCCAGGATGAAGGCTGCGGTTGTGAGATGAACACAGTCACGGTAGTTCGGATTATATCCTCAGAGCACAGTGAGACTCCTTGCTTGAATTAAGTGCACAGAGTAAAGGCTGAGAGAGCTAGGGCTCTTTGGATTGAACGATAATTGCGTTCATTTCTGGTTGTCTCATTATAGGAAGGATCAGAATCAGAATCAGGTTTGTTATCACCGGCATGTGACGTGAAATTTGTTAACTTAGCAGCAGCAATGCATGATAATATAGAAAGAAAAAAATGTGATTCAATTCCAGTAAATATATATATATATATATATTAAATAGATTAAAATAGTGCAGAAACAGGAATAATAATATATTTTAAAAAGTGAGATGGTGCCTGTGGATTTAATGTCCATTTAGGAATCTGATGGCAGAGGGAAAGAAATTCTTCCTGAATGCGTGCCTTCAGGCTTCTGTACTTTCTTCTTGATGGTAGTGATGAGAAGAGGGCAAATCCTGGGTGAAGGGGCCCTTAATAATGGGCATCTCCTTTCTGAGCCATTGCTCCTTGAAGGTGACTTGGACACCATGGAGCCTAGATCCTAAGATGGATCTGAGTATTTTTACAACTTTCTGTACTTCGTTCACTGCTGTGTAGTAGTTGCCCCCATACCAGACAGTGATGCAGCCTGTCGGAATGCTCTCCATGGTACAGCTATAGAAGCTTTTGACTGCTTTAGGTGACAAACCAGACAGGATTTACCAGGATGCTGCCTGGTTTATGAGGATAGGTTCAGTGAGCAAGGGCTTTCACCTTGCAGCAAAGGAGGATGAAAAGTGACATAGTAGAGATGTACAAGACGACAAGAGGCAACCAGGGCAGAAATGGCTAATGCAAAGGGCCTGATTTTAAGGTGATTGAAGGGGGTTGTCAGAGATAGGTATTTTACACTGGGTGGTGGGTGCATGGAACAGGCCAGGTGGTACAGGCATAGGCACTGCAACATTAAGGAACTCTTAGAAAGGTGCATGGATGATATAAAATTGCAGAGGTATGGAGGGGGGAGGTGGTTGACTGATCGTAGAGTGGGGTGAAGCATCTGTCCTGTACCACACTGTTCCACCTTCTGAGTTCTAATAATCTGAGACAAAAAGATAATTATAACTGAGAGGGTTAGACAGGACAAACATGTCTTATTTCCGAAAAGAGAGGGGTCAGTATCTGAAACTGCGGAAATGAACATATCCTGAAAGGTGGGGAGACTAGTGCCTGAGTTTACAAACCAACTGTATCCAACACCTCCATGGTTAAACACGTTCCCGGTGCTAATAATTACAATAACCGATACAAGGACAAGTGCAAAGCAGCAGAATGGTGCAAATAATCCAAACGTACGACAGAATTGGCCACTGGTGAGTGTTCCCTGAACACAGGCGGCTGGGGGAGGCCAGGCCACTGGTGAGTGTTCCCTGAACACAGGCGGCTGGAGGAGGCCAGGCCACTGGTGAGTGTTCCCTGAACACAGGCGGCTGGGGGAGGCCAGGCCTCTGGTGAGTGTTCTCTGAGCACAGGCGGCTGGGGGAGGCCAGGCCACTGGTGAGAGTTCCCTGAACACAGGCGGCTGGGGGAGGCCAGGCCACTGGTGAGTGTTCCCTGAGCACAGGCGGCTGGGGGAGGCCAGGCCACTGGTGAGTGTTCCCTGAGCACAGGCGGCTGGGGGAGGCCAGGCCACTGGTGAGTGTTCCCTAAACACAGGCGGCTGGGGAAGGCCAGGCCACTGGTGAGTGTTCCCTGAGCACAGGCGGCTGGGGAAGGCCAGGCCACTGGTGAGTGTTCCCTGAACACAGGCGGCTGGGGGAGGCCAGGCCTCTGGTGAGTGTTCCCTGAACACAGGCGGCTGGGGGAGGCCAGGCCACTGGTGAGTGTTCCCTGAGCACAGGCGGCTGGGGAAGGCCAGGCCACTGGTGAGTGTTCCCTGAACACAGGCGGCTGGGGAGGCCAGGCCACTGGTGAGTGTTCCCTGAACACAGGCGGCTGGAGGAGGCCAGGCCACTGGTGAGTGTTCCCTGAGCACAGGCGGCGGGGGAGGCCAGGCCACTGGTGAGTGTTCCCTGAACACAGGCGGCTGGGGGAGGCCAGGCCACTGGTGAGTGTTCCCTGAACACAGGCGGCTGGGGGAGGCCAGGCCACTGGTGAGTGTTCCCTGAGCACAGGCGGCGGGGGGAGGCCAGGCCACTGGTGAGTGTTCCCTGAACACAGGCGGCGGGGGAAGGCCAGGCCTCTGGTGAGTGTTCTCTGAGCACAGGCGGCTGGCGGAGGCCAGGCCACTGGTGCATTTCAGGAAGGTTGATGAGTTCTTGATTAGCCAGGGTGTGAAATGGCAGGAGAACGGGGTGGAGATGGAAATCGATCAGCCGTGATGGAATGGAGGAACAGACTCGATGGGCAGAATGGTCTAATTCTGCTCTGATGTCTTATGTTCTTTTGGTCTATGGACCAACCACATCACTGTCTGGTATAGCAATTGCAAGTCAACTGGCCACAAGTCCCTACGAAGGATTGGAAGTACCGCTGAGAAGATCATCGGGGTCTCTCTTCCACCCATCAGAGATACTTATCAGGAGCGCCGTGTATGCAGGGCCCTTAACATTGTCAATGATCCCCTCTGTTCAACAACACCTTTGACCCCTGGCTGTCGGGCAGGAGATATCGTAGCATTAAAGCAAAGACCGTTAGGTTGGGAAACAGCTTCTACCCGCAGGCTGTGAGATCACTGAACTCCCTGCCACTACCTGATCTCATCACGCATGAAGCCCCAGTAATGTTATACTGTTTACTTTTCAACTTGTGTCATAAATGCACCTTACTATTTGTTAATTTATTTGTGTTAGTATTACTTTATGTGTTGTGTGTGAGTTATATGTACTGTGTTGTGCACCCCGGTCTGGAGGAATACATGTGGAATTATATGTACTGTGTTGTGCACCCCGGTCTGGAGGAATACATGTGGAATTATATGTACTGTGTTGTGCACCCTGGTCTGGAGGAATGGGTGTGAGTTATATGTACTGTGTTGTGCACCCTGGTCCGGAGGAATGGGTGTGAGTTATATGTACTGTGTTGTGCACCCCGGTCTGGAGGAATACATGTGGAATTATATGTACTGTGTTGTGCACCCCGGTCTGGAGGAATGGGTGTGAATTATATGTACTGTGTTGTGCACCCCGGTCTGGAGGAATACATGTGGAATTATATGTACTGTGTTGTGCACCCCGGTCTGGAGGAATGGGTGTGAGTTATATGTACTGTGTTGTGCACCCTGGTCCGGAGGAATACATGTGGAATTATATGTACTGTGTTGTGCACCCCGGTCTGGAGGAATACATGTGGAATTATATGTACTGTGTTGTGCACCCCGGTCTGGAGGAATACATGTGGAATTATATGTACTGTGTTGTGCACCCCAGTCTGGAGGAATGGGTGTGAGTTATATGTACTGTGTTGTGCACCCTGGTCCGGAGGAATACATGTGGAATTATATGTACTGTGTTGTGCACCCCGGTCTGGAGGAATACATGTGGAATTATATGTACTGTGTTGTGCACCCCGGTCTGGAGGAATACATGTGGAATTATATGTACTGTGTTGTGCACCCCGGTCTGGAGGAATACATGTGGAATTATATGTACTGTGTTGTGCACCCCGGTCTGGAGGAATGGGTGTGAGTTATATGTACTGTGTTGTGCACCCCGGTCTGGAGGAATACATGTGGAATTATATGTACTGTGTTGTGCACCCCGGTCTGGAGGAATGGGTGTGAGTTATATGTACTGTGTTGTGCACCCCGGTCTGGAGGAATGGGTGTGAGTTATATGTACTGTGTTGTGAACCTTGGTCTGGAGGAATGGGTGTGAGTTATATGTACTGTGTTGTGCACCCTGGTCCGGAGGAATGGGTGTGAGTTATATGTACTGTGTTGTGCACCCTGGTCCGGAGGAATGGGTGTGAGTTATATGTACTGTGTTGTGAACCTTGGTCCACAGGAACATTGTGTCATTTGGTGGTATATGAGTATGGTTGAATGACAATAAACTTGAACTTGTTACAGGGTTGAGAATGTGGGAGCACCGTTGGGAAGGGGATGTGAGACAGGTGACTGTTTCAGGAGTCGATTGCAGTGGGGAAGAAGCTGGCCTCCAATCCCAAGGACCAAATGGTCATCAGGACAGAGAGGATCTGATCTGAGCAAGAAACGGGGCCTTTGCTTCAATTTCAGTTACCAGGCGGGATAACTAAAAGAGAAAACCTAATGGGAGGTAGCAGAGATTGTATCACAGAGTCTCGTGTGCTTATAATGGGGAATGATTTAATTTCCTTTGAAAATCATTGAGGAGAACAATAATGAATACCAGGTTTCTGCAGATTATTAATGTAGGAAAACTATGCAGCTTGACACCACTTCCTGAATTTGCCATTGTGTTGCAGGCCCTAGAACGTGTTCAGCGGAAATCTGTCTCTGCACAAGGCCGCTTGCTGGGGGTCAGTCAGGAGTTCCAACCTTCAGCGATGGAGTCACATTACAGATTGAGAAAATGACCTTTATTTGCTAACTGCCAGCACCTGCTGTTACTTCTGAGAAGTGAGAAATGAACAGTATACATTGAAGAGCCCTTGAGCTGGCTAAGGTGTGGTCTTAACAGACAGGAGTGTTAAGTGAAGGAATTTCTCCTCAGGCTGAGAGGAATAATACAATTGATGATCACTAACTGACTGCTGCTAATCATACAGACTGGACACCTTACAGTACTTCTCTTCCGGTGGAGAGGACATTTCTTTCCCTCTGGGCATCTTTCACTAGATGTAGACCAGAAGACAATAGGTCTCTTCCTTAATTACTCTGAGGCTACATCCACACTACACCGGATAAATCTGTAATCAGAGCTTTTTCTCTTCTTTTTTATCCTCTGTCCACACTAAAACGGCTTTTTCGTCTCCTGAAACTGGAGCTTTTCAAAAACGCTTTCCAGGGTGGGTATTTTTGAAAACGCTGCTTGGGCAGATCAGTGTGGACGGGGTAACCGGAGAAATCTGAAAACGCTGTCAGATGGCAGCGCGACATTTCATTGTTTTCTTGAACGCAACCGAACAATTTCAAAACAGACAGCAATGAGACTGAAGCCAGAAGAGTTAGAAATGTACTCACCAAATACTTTGACCCATAACTTACTGAATAAATAAGTATACTATACTCACTTTGCCCTGTTTTCTGTCCTTGCTCATATGAGGGTGATTTTACCTATTAATGCAAGTACTTCTCTGACAATAGATGTGTAACAGCCTAATGTAATGATGTATGGAAATACAAGATAACACTGATGCAGACATGTTTTATACATTTAACAAGGTGCTTTATTAATGCAACAGAGTTAGTCAGTTTTTCAATGTTCGTCGTCAGCCGGGTCAATCTGTCCGTGAACTCTGTTGGTTGCCGCTGTATGCTCGGTATTTGTTTTTTTTTAGTTTAAAGTTCTCCTGTGCAAGAACCAACAGCTGTCTGTCGTTTAAGTTTTTCTAGTCTGTAACTGAACAAACGCGCACTTCTATGGCGAGATTCGACACCAAATATGTCGTTTGTTTTCGGTAGATGTGTCCTGCGCTTGCGCAGGAGGAGGAGATTTGCCGAAATCTCCGTTTCAGTGTGGATAGAGATATTTTCAAAAACGCATAGTGTGGATGCCTATCATTTTTATGCAAAACCGGCGTTTTCAAACTTATCTGGTCTAGTGTGGATGTAGCCTGAGACGTGCCACCCAGGATCCTCCATGTCACATTTTGGCAGTGAGCATGAAGATAACACGAATACTGTTCCATCTCAATCTGTAAACCACCCCCACCACAGGGCCAGACAAACTGATCAGGGGTAATGCTCCCCAGAATCAAGAACAGACCAAAAAAGAGAAAGGAGAAAGATGGAGAATGGATAGTGAGTTGTGAAGATTCACCATCTTCTTCAGCCAGAGAACAGAGAATCTTTGAATTTCCTACCCAAGAGGCTGGGCCAGTCCAGATACCAAGTACATTCCAGATAGAGGGCAACAGAGGTTTTGGTACAAAGTGAATTAAGAGATTGGAATTGGTGTAGCAGAGTGGTCCTGAGGTAAAAGATCAAGCAGCACCATAGCATAGCAGTTATATAACAGTTTCCAGTGCTAGCAATCCGGTTCAATTCCCACCACTGTCTCAAAGGATTCTCCCCACAACTACATGGGTTTCCTCCAGGGGTCACGATTCCTCCCACAGCCACAGCCATCACAGCACCGAATTCCACAGATTCACTATCCCCTGGCTGAAGGAATTGCTCTGCATCTCTGTTCTAAAGGGATGTCCTTCTATTGTGAGGCTGTGTCCTCTAGTCCTAGACTCCACCACTATAAGAAGCATCTTCTCCACGTCCACTCTATCTAGACCTTTCAATGTTCCATAGATTTCAATGAGATGCCCCTCATTCTTCTAAACTCAGTTTGTACAGGCCCTGGCCACGCTGTCTTCTTGCTGCTATCATCAGGCAGGAGGTAGAACTATTGAGAGTATTGATATTGTTAAGGTCATTCTTTTGTTCTACATCAATGCACTGTGAAATGATCTGATCGGTATGAACAATAAGCAATACAAGCTTTTCTCTGTATCTTTGTGCATGAGCAAATAATAAACCAATGGCAATGCTAATTAATCACAAGGTCTGACTGATCACAGTTTATAATTCATTAAGTCAGTCACTTTCTAGTGGTGTAGTGTCCAGTCCAGACTACTTAAAAGTACAACAAATTATTTAAACGGCTGTAAACATTAAAGACTGAACCGAATCTGAATCCTGAGTTCAAGTTGGAAGAGTGTTAGAAGTTTCTGACATCAGCAGTAATCCAGCACAATCTTTATACTTTGTAAATCAAATTGTTAAATTAATGGTTTAATCAGCCACGCTACAAGGATAAAACACATTCATAAATTTAACTGCAGATTAAGCAACCGTGCCTTGAGCTCTCCGTTCATTGGCAAGTTACCTTGTGTTGATTAATGTCATAACTTCCTGAATTAAACTGATCCTTTCTAATTCTGGCAACAGATGTATACTTTGTGATTTGGTACATGGTGAGTTTAGCACAAAAGCCTCAGCAGTGAACAGCACTTGTGACATTTCATCACCCCAGCCCTTCGATAATCGGTCAGAATCAGAAGCAGAACCAGAATTAGGCTTATTAGCATTGACATCTATCATGACATTCATCGTTTTACTTCTATGCTTTAAACATACTATAAATTATAACAAGAAATATATGTATAAAAATGAAAGCAGTAGTCCAAATAGAGAGCAAAAAAAAGTGAGATAATGTTTATGGGCTAATGTTCATTCAGAAATCTAATGCCAGTGGGGAAGAAGTTGTTCCTGAAATGGTGAATGTGTGTACCTTCTGTCCCTCCTTCCTGATGGTAGCAATGAGAAGAGGGCATGTCCTGGGTGATGGGGGTCCCTAATGATGGGTACTGCCATTCTGAAGGAACACCCTTCGAAGGTGTCCTGGATACTGACGAGGCCAGTGCCCATGATGGAACTGTCTGAGTTTACAACTTTCGGCAGCTCTTTTTGGTTCTGTGCAGTTTCCCCCTCCATGACAGTGATGTAAGCAGTTGGAATGCTTTCCATGGTCCATCTGTAGAAATTTGTAGCGTGAGCTTGGTGACATACAAATTCTCCTTAAGCTCCTAATGAAATAGAGTCGCTGTCATGCCTTCTTTGTAATTGCATCAATACGTTGGATAGATTCTTAGAGATGTTG